>NW_027596409.1:302500-324947 GCF_964194155.1 Cetorhinus maximus
CAGAGGGGGAAAGGACAGTGTCTGTCCCACTGTCCCACCCAGTCCCAGAGGGGGAAAGGACAGTGTCTGACCCACTGTCCCACCCAGTCCCAGAGGGGGAAAGGACAGTGTCTGACCCACTGTCCCACCCGGTCCCAGAGGGGGAAAGGACAGTGTCTGACCCACTGCCCCACCCAGTCCCAGAGGGGGAAAGGACAGTGTCTGACCCACTGTCCCACCCGGTCCCAGAGGGGGAAAGGACAGTGTCTGACCCACTGCCCCACCCAGTCCCAGAGGGGGAAAGGACAGTGTCTGACCCACTGCCCCACCCAGTCCCAGAGGGGGAAAGGACAGTGTCTGACCCACTGCCCCACCCAGTCCCAGAGGGGAAAAGGACAGTGTCTGACCCACTGCCCCACCCAGTCCCAGAGGGGGAAAGGACAGTGTCTGATCTAATTCCAGCTTCTTGCTCATCCTGATTTTCAATCCTGCCCCATTGGCGGCCATACCTTCAGCTGCCTGGTCAGCGGGCTCTGGGATTCCCTCCCTAAACCTCTCCCCCCCTCTGTCTCTCTCTCTCTCTATCTCTTTCCTCCCTGTAACTGGATCTCATTGGCCCGGAGTTTTGTCACCTGCCTCAGCGTGCGGCTCCAAGTCCAGCTCTGGGTTTGACGCTCCCTCCTGCAGAGCGTTGTGGGATTTTCTACCTGAATGGATAATGGAGCAGGTTACTGGGGTCCAGCTCACCCCACTCACATCTTGTTTCCTTTCTGAAAACAGGAGGTCAGAGGCTGGTTCTGTACGAGAAAGGCTGTGCGCCGACCTCACTCTGCGGCGTGTGTGGGACCAAGACCGCCATGGGCATCGTGTTCACCTACAACAACACCTGCTGCAGTAGTGACCTGTGCAACCAGACGGCTGGCGTGATGCCCTGGCTGGCCCTCAGTCTCTGGCCAGCTCTGCTGCTGACCCTTGGCCTTTCCTCCTGCTGAGACCTCTCCGGCCCCCACAAGAAGCTTTGTCTACACCCTCGGTCCGACAGCGGGAGTGGGGAGAGAGGTGGGGAGGTGGGTAGAGGGAACATAAGATCAGCCATTCAGCCAACTCCCAGCCTGTCCCTTTCTTTAAAACATTCACTACGGGAGCTCATGGTATTATCACTGGGCGAGTAACCCAGGGGCCCAGGGGTAATGCTCTGGGAACCCGGGTTCAAATCCCACCATTGGCAGATTGTGGCATTTGAATTCAATAAAAAACCTGGAATTAAAAGTCTAAAATGACCTTGAACCCATTGCCGATTGTTGTAAAAAAACCCATCTGGGTTACTAATGTCCCTTGAGGGAAGGAAATCTGCCCTCCTTACCCGGTCTGGCCTACATTGTTAAAAATTTGTTCATGAGGTGTGGCTAGGCCAGTATTTATTGCCCCTTGAGAAGGTGGGGGTGAGCTGCCTTCTTGGACCCGCTGAAGTCCCTGCGCTGTAGGCACACCCACAGCGCTGCCATCCTGTAAATCCACAACTGACCTGTAAATCCCCATTCAAATCTCTTGACCCCCCCCCACCCATTTCCCGTTATCTCCGTGTGTGGCAAAGCCCACCCCACCCGGGCGGGTACAGGTACCAGCCTTTGAGGGGGGGTGGGAGGTCTATGCTCCATTTGCTGCCTTTGTCTCGCAGTTTGTTTATGCCCCTGCTCTCCACCAGCACTCCCCCGCCCTCTCTCTCCCCGTGCTGCCTGCTGTACCCAGGGGGAACGCGCCGTGTGGGTGGGGGGAGAGAACAGGCTCGAACAGTCGATGTTGCTGCATAAAGTGCAGCCTCCTGGGGACACACCCTATACCCGAACATGCACATTGCAAACCCACCTTGGCCAGGTCAGGTCAGGAGAGACGCCTGTCAGAGGAACGACTTCCAAGCCGGGTTAACCGGCAAGCCGGGGGACAGGAGGAGGCCACTCAGCCCCTCCAGCCTGTTCAATAGCACCGTGGCTGACTTGCCTCACTCCTCCCACATCGTTTTACCGTCTTATCCAGCAGAGATCCACTGATCCCTGGGGGACATATTCTTTGGGGGAGGGGGGTGTGGTTTCATCACATGACTGTTTTAATCATCCCCCGGTTTTAATCTCTCCGGCATTGGCGGCTGTGCCTTTGGCTGCCCTGGGCCCCGAGCTCTGGAATTCCCTCCCTTAAACCTCTCCGATTCTCTCTGCACCTTAAACACACTCCTTAAGCCTGACCTCTTTGACCAAGCGTTGGCCCGAGTATCTCCTTTCGCAGCTCGCTATCATGTTTGCTTTCTAACGGTTCCGTGAAGTATGTTCCACTCAGTTAGGGGTGCTATATAAATACAAGTTGTTGTTGGTGCGGTCAATTAACCAGCCGTTTTTTTCATTAAAACCGTCTGCAATATTTCTCCAACTGTTTAGACAAAGGTGTTTGGAGAGTCCTTTTCTCAGGAAGGGTCTCTTCTCCGATGCTGGTATGGGCGTTCTCCAGAACTATCATCGGTGACAGTGTCTTGGACATTTGTCTTTCATTCCTGGACAGGTTGGGCTGGAAGGGTGACCGAGGAACCATCTGGACTGGGGAACAGCCACTGAGCAGAGTCCGGCTCTGACCACCACTCTCGGTGATCCATTCTCTCTCTCTCCGGCTGTACCCCTCCCTCCTTTCCCACCCAACCAGCAAAAACCAGCTGTGTTTCCTCACCGGCTTATATTGTACCGCGTCCTGTTCTCCCACATGCTGCATGGGTTCGTACCAGTACAGGAGGCCATTCGGCCCATCGAGTCCATACCCGCCCCCTGTAGAACAATCCAGTCAGTCCCATTCTCCCGCTCTATCCCCGCACGTTTATGTCCCTCAAGTGCTCAGCTAGTCTCCTTCTGAAAGTCTCCCCCTTCCACCTCCCTCGTGGGTGGCGAGTTCCAGATCATTCCCGCTCTCCGTTCCTCCTCACACCCCACCCCATCCCCCTCCCCCGCATCCCTTACCCAAAACCTTAAATCTATACCCCCCCCAAAGTCCTTGTACCATCAGCGAATGGGAACAGTGTTTCTCTGACTGCCTCATTTAAACCCGTCCTTATCTTGTGCACCTCGATCAAATCTCCCCTCGAATCTCCTTTACTCCGAGGAGAACAATCCCAGTTTCCCCAACCTAACCGTGTAACTAAAACCCCCTCCAGTCCCTCTGGGGAATCTCCTCCGCACCCTCTCAGGGACTCGCGTGTCTTCTCAATGAAGTGTGGTGACCAGAACTGGACACAATATTCCAGTTGGGGCCTAACCAGACTCAACGTAACTGTCCTGCTTTCGTCCTCAATGCTGCTATTTCTGAAGCCCACAATTCCGTATACTTTGCTCATCGCTCTCCCAACATGTCCCACCACTTGAAACACTCACGTGAGTGGCTAATCAGAGCCTTTACATCACTCGTTGTCCAGGATGGAGCACAGTCGGATGGTGGGGTGGGGTCAGGGGGCTGTGTGGAGGACCAGGGCACGATCTTGTACGAATGCGACCATTAGTTCCATGGGATCAGCCAAGCGAGGAGCTCACAAAGGACGGAGATGGTCCAGGTTGGCCGCTCAGACGTGTGGAGACATTTACCCTAATGTCACCGTTTGACCGTGACATGTTATTGGTTAAACATACATCGGCACTCAAGCATCAAGAACAAACACAACGCCAATGTCACAAATGATACCCTACTCTACACCTGCGAGGAGGCCGCCTACGTAATTCCTTACCCAACCCTTTGGAGACCCGACAAACGGGGGTCATTAAGGAAAAGTCCCCCGGTTCCTGTGAAGCGACCCCTTGTCCACATCATCGGCGATTCCGCTGCTGAACAGTCTCCAGGGTGGGGAAGGGGCACCTACTTATGCCCATCGTACCGCCCTTGAGGGCTGCCGGGTTCTTGATAGACAGTAACTGACTTTCCTCTTCGCCGTTCGAAAGGGTCGGGGGTCACTTGTCCCTTGGCCGCCTGACAACTCTGCCAGGAAATCGCTGGCTGCCCCCACTCGGAGGTAGAACCTCCCACTTTTTTAGGGTGGTTGGCAGGCCTCAGGCTTACTGGCTACTCGTGGCCAGTCAAGTCCCCTAGATCACCAGCAGGTGATGATGGACCCCTTGGGACCAATTGCCAAAAAACACCAAAAGATGCCAACTCCTGCGACATTTAGGTCACTCAAAGGTCAGACTCTCTTGGCTAGTTCACCCCAGTGTGTCTGTTCCTTGTGTGACTTGCCACAGCCTAATTTACTAGGCCATCGTTGCACTGAATCCTTAGCACCATTTATTACCGGTACAGCAATGTGGGCTCTTGAACTCCTAAAGCACCTTCAGGATGCCAATACACCACAAATAATAAATGCTCAGCAAATGCTCGATGGGTAACTGGCGTATGAAGAGACCCAGGGTAGCTTTAATTACCACCAAAACCCCTCCCACCAAACTTAAGGAGCCCTCCCAACATTCAAGGTGAACAGTTACACAAGAACATCAGAAATCGGAGCAGGAGTAGGCTATTCGGCCCCTTGAGCCTGCGCCACCTTTCTATAAGATCATGGTGGATCCGATTGTGGCTCTAACTCCACTTTCCTGTCTGCTCCCCCCCCCACCCCCACTAACCCCTGACTCCCCTATCGATCAAAAACCTGTCTTAACTCAACCTTGAGTATATTCAATGACCCAGATTCCACTGCTCACTGGGAGAGAGCACTCCACAAAGCTAAATTCATCAGAAAAGAAATTCCCCATCTCTGTCTCAAATGGGAGACCCCTTATTTTTAAGCTATGCCCCTAGTTTTTTTATTCATTCATGGGGTGTGGGCTTCGCTGGCTAGACCAGCATTTATTGCCCATCCCTAGTTGCCCTTGAGAATCTGGTGGTGAGCTGCCTTCTTGAACCGCTGCAGTCCATGTGGTGTAGGTACACCCACAGCGCTGTTAGGGAGGGAGTTCCAGGATTTTGACCCAGCGACAGTGAAGGAACGGCCGATATATTTCCAAGTCAGGATGGTGAGTGACTTGGAGGGGAACTTCCAGGTGGTGGTGTTCCCATCTATCTGCTGCCCTTGTCCTTCTAGATGGTAGTGGTCGTGGGTTTGGAAGGTGCTGCCAAAGGAGCCTTGGTGAATTCCTGCAGTGCATCTTGTAGATGGTACACACACTGCTGCTACTGTGTGTCGGTGGTGGAGGGAGTGAATGTTTGTGGATGTGGTGCCAATCAAGTGGGGCTGCTTTGTCCAGTTCAGTTTCTGGTCAATGGTAACCTTCAGGATGTTGATAGTGGGGGATTCAGTGATGGTAATGCCATTAAATGTCAAGAGGGCGATGGTTAGATTCTCTCTTGGAGATGGTCATTGCCTGGCACTTGTGTGGTGTGAATGTTACTTGCCACTTATCAGCCCAAGCCTGGATATTGTCCAGGTCTTGCTGCATTTGGACATGGGCTGCTTCAGTATCTGAGGAGTCGCAAATGGTGCTGAACATTGTGCAATCATCAGCGAACATCCCCACTTCTGACCTTATGATGGAAGGAAAGTCATTGATGAATCAGCTGAAGATGGTTGGGTTGAGGACACTACCCTGAGGAACTCCTGCAGTGATGTCCTGAAGCTGAGACGACTGACCTCCAACAACCACAACCATCTTCCTTTGTGCTAGGTATGACTCAAACCAGCGGAGAGTTTCACCCTTTATAGATTCCCCCACGAGGGGAAACATCCTCTCAGCATCCGGTCCGTCAAACCCCCTCAGAATCTTACCTGTTTCAATAAGACCACCTCTCATTCTTCTAAACTCCAAGGATTATAGTCCCAATCTACTCAACCTTTCCTCATAAGACAAACCCCCCTTCATCCCAGGGATGAGCCCAGTGAACCTGCTCTGAGTTGTCTCCAATGCAAATATATTCCCCCTTAAGGAAGGGCCACCAAAACTGTACCCAGTGCTCCAGGTGTGGTCTCACTTGTACAGCTGTACACAGTGCTCCAGGTGTGGGAACACTTGTACAGCTGTACCCAGTGCTCCAGGTGTGGGAACACTTGTAGAGCTGTACCCAGTGCTCCAGGTGTGGGAACACTTGTACAGCTGTAGCAAGACTTCCCTACTCTTATATTCGAATCTCCTCTCAATAAACACCAACATTTCCCTTTGCCTTCCTAATCACTTGCTGTAGCTGCAAACTAACTTTTCCTGATTCATGGACCAGGACGCCCAGATCCCTCTGTACCTCAGAGTTCTGCAATCTCTCTCCATTTAATCAATGTGCGGCTTTCCTATTTCTCCTGCCAAGCCAGACAAGTTCATGTATTCCCACACTGCACACCGTCTGCTAAACGTTTGCACACTCACTTATTGACATCCCTTTGCGAGACGATTGGTAGGAGAGCGTGACAACCTATAGGCCAGCGGCTGAGCTGGTGGTGTCACGTTGTGGGGCAATGGGGGGGTGGGGGTGCAGGGCTGGTGAGAGAGGGGACACAGCAGGTGCCACGAGGAAAGACATTGTAGCCACCACCGTGGTTACATCTCGCCAAGGCTGTGGGTCAGCATTGCTCCCCACACTCTTCCCATTCCCACAGTAACTAACCTCACTAAAACTGACTCGCACTTGGGAGGTGTCGAGCGTGACATGTTGAACTTAAAGTTGTACTGCTAAATAAAGCCTTGCTGTAAATGGCGTGTATTTATTTACCCTCGGTGAGCCTTGTATGGAGTGCTCCAGCTGCGAGAGGAAAAGCAGCTACCCTCAATAGCAAGAGGTACACCCACCCTGCTGTTAGACAGACGGGGCGTAGGTACACCCACCCTGCTGTTAGACAGACGGGGCGTAGGTACACCCACCCTGCTGTTAGACAGACGGGGCGTAGGTACACCCACCCTGCTGTTAGACAGACGGGGCGTAGGTACACCCACCCTGCTGTTAGACAGACGGGGCGTAGGTACACCCACCCTGCTGTTAGACAGACGGGGCGTAGGTACACCCACCCTGCTGTTAGACAGACGGGGCGTAGGTACACCCACCCTGCTGTTAGACAGACGGGGCGTAGGTACACCCACCCTGCTGTTAGACACACGGGGCGTAGGTACACCCACCCCGCTGTTAGACAGACGGGGCGTAGGTACACCCACCCCGCTGTTAGACACACGGGGCGTAGGTACACCCACCCTGCTGTTAGACAGACAGGGCGTAGGTACACCCACCCTGCTGTTAGACAGACAGGGCGTAGGTACACCCACCCTGCTGTTAGACAGACAGGGCGTAGGTACACCCACCCTGCTGTTAGGCACACGGGGCGTAGGTACACCCACCCTGCTGTTAGACACACGGGGCGTAGGTACACCCACCCTGTTAGGCACACGGGGCGTAGGTACACCCACCCTGCTGTTAGACAGACAGGGCGTAGGTACACCCACCCTGCTGTTAGGCACACGGGGCGTAGGTACACCCACCCTGCTGTTAGACACACGGGGCGTAGGTACACCCACCCTGCTGTTAGGCACACGGGGCGTAGGTACACCCACCCTGCTGTTAGACAGACAGGGCGTAGGTACACCCACCCTGCTGTTAGACACACGGGGCGTAGGTACACCCACCCTGCTGTTAGACACACGGGGCGTAGGTACACCCACCCTGCTGTTAGACACACGGGGCGTAGGTACACCCACCCTGCTGTTAGACACACGGGGCGTAGGTACACCCACCCTGCTGTTAGACACACGGGGCGTAGGCACACCCACCCTGCTGTTAGGCACACGGGGCGTAGGTACACCCACCCTGCTGTTAGACAGACAGGGCGTAGGTACACCCACCCTGCTGTTAGACAGACAGGGCGTAGGTACACCCACCCTGCTGTTAGACACACGGGGCATAGGTACACCCACCCTGCTGTTAGACAGACAGGGCGTAGGTACACCCACCCTGCTGTTAGGCACACGGGGCGTAGGTACACCCACCCTGCTGTTAGACAGACAGGGCGTAGGTACACCCACCCTGCTGTTAGACAGACAGGGCGTAGGTACACCCATCCTGCTGTTAGACACACGGGGCGTAGGTACACCCACCCTGCTGTTAGGCACACGGGGCGTAGGTACACCCACCCTGCTGTTAGACACACGGGGCGTAGGTACACCCACCCTGCTGTTAGGCACACGGGGCGTAGGTACACCCACCCTGCTGTTAGGCACACGGGGCGTAGGTACACCCACCCTGCTGTTAGACACACAGGGCGTAGGTACACCCACCCTGCTGTTAGACAGACGGGGCGTAGGTACACCCACCCTGCTGTTAGGCACACGGGGCGTAGGTACACCCACCCTGCTGTTAGACACACAGGGCGTAGGTACACCCACCCTGCTGTTAGACAGACGGGGCGTAGGTACACCCACCCTGCTGTTAGACAGACGGGGCGTAGGTACACCCACCCTGCTGTTAGACACACAGGGCGGGTGGCACATTGTCAATGGGCCAGTAACCCAGAGAGCCGGGGTATTGAGCTGGGGACTGGGGCCCACCACGGCAGGCTGTGAAATTTCAATTCAATAAAAATCTGGAATTAAAAGTTTATTGATGACCAGGGAACTATTGTCGATTGTTGTAAAAACCCATCTGGGTCACTACTGCCCCTTTAGGGAAGGAAATCTGCCCTTCTTACCCGGTCTGGCCTACATGTGACTCCAGACCCACAGCGATGCGGTTGACTCTTAAATACCCTCTGAAGCAGGGTAATTAGGGATGGGCAATAAACGCTGGCCTAGCCAGGGACTCCCAC
Organism: Cetorhinus maximus; assembly: GCF_964194155.1. Taxonomy (NCBI): domain Eukaryota; kingdom Metazoa; phylum Chordata; class Chondrichthyes; order Lamniformes; family Cetorhinidae; genus Cetorhinus; species Cetorhinus maximus. The sequence continues at coordinate 311,268 of NW_027596409.1, forward strand.
ATCCCGGGAACAGATATATACAAAAATAATTTTAATTCCACCAGCTGCCATGATGGGATTTGATCCCGTGTCCTCAGAGCCTCTGGATTACTCGTCCAGGGTGTTACCACTCCGGCACTGACTCCCCCTGTGCGAGTATCCCCATCACTGTGGGTCCTCACACCCGGGGCCTATCCACGCCCCTCACCTGACCTCCTCCGCTCTGCACTTTCCAACTCGGTCACTACGAGAGACTAAGAATTCGGAGCGAGCGGAGGCCATTCGGCCCCTCTAGCTGGCCTCCCAGCTGAGTTTCCACCTCACCTTTCCCGCCTTATCCCTCGGTTCCATCGGACGCCCTCTATAAAGGGGAAAAACCTCTTGATCGTTGCCAGTTCCGAGAGAGAGGCCCCAACTCCCCAGGTATCACTGCAGAACCGAGGGAGGGTAGACGAGGCCTCAAGGCCTCAAAAATCAGGACGACGGCACCTCCGACAGTGCAGCACTCCCTCAGTGCTGAACTAGGGCCTAGACTACGCCCCCCAGCCTCTGGAGCTGGGTCGTGAACCCACGACCTCTGAACCCACCGTTCCATCGGGCGCCATCACCGGTCGAAATTGCCACGACGATAGCGACTCCTGTTTTCTGATGGACCGAGGCCTTGACGGGGCTGAGCGGGAGTGACATCAAACCCCCTTTGTGGGGCGGGGGGGGGGGGGGGGGTGGGGGAGGAGAGGCAGACATGACCAAATCACACCCTGCTGTTCCCATGGCGACCAGCCGTGAGTGTGAAGCGTGATTTCGGAAAGGTGACCGGGAGTGTGTGGGAGGGGGCGTTGGGGTGAGGTGGGGGAAGGGTGATTGTGTAAATTTGCCCTTTCGTGGAGCATTCGCAAGGAAGAGAAAACATCAAAGATGTTCTCCAAAAAAAAGACAAGACGGCTCACTCGGCAGGTTCCTGGGGTGAAGGGTCTGGTGAGGGACGGTCAAGCAGGTTGGGCCTGTATCCATTGGCGTTCCAAAGAGTGGGAGGTGATCTTAGCCAAACGTGGGCTTGACAGGGCGGAGGGTGCTTCCTCTCATGGGGGGAAATCTAGACCTGGGAGGGGGTGCAGAGTTTCAAAAATATGGGGTGGCCCATTTAAGGTCAAGATGGGGAGAGCTCTCTCTCTCTCTCAGAGGGGTGTTGAATTCTCTTCCCCAGAGAGCGCTGGAGGCTGGGCCATTGAATATAGTCAAGGTTGAGTTAGGCAGGTTTTTGGTTGACGAGGGAGTCGAGGGTTATGGGCAACAGGCAGGAAAGTGGAGTGAGGGCCACAATCTATTCAGCCACGATCTTATTGAATGGTGGAGCAGGCTCGAGGGGCCGAATGGCCTCCTCCTGCTCATGTTCCTGTGTAAAGGGAAATTTCCATGCAAAATTCCATGTTTAAGGCCTATTTTTCCATGGAACTGGTGCCCCTTTCCCCCCTCCTCCGCCTGCCCTCACCCCAGCCAACAACCTCCTTTTCTAATTGGGCCCACTCAACTGATTCTGTTCACAGGAATACCAAGCCAATGGGGTGTATTCACAACCTTCCCCTTGTGAAGGGCAGGGGGTGGAATATGGGGACTGGAAGGCTTCCTGTCTTAATGACCCAGCATCAGCATCAAGCGCTCTCAGGTCAGGTAGCTGGAGTCTGGGTAAAACTCCCTGCCCCCCCCATCTCCAGCGTGACGATCCGTCTATACCCCAGGAGATCACCCCCGATTGCACACGAGTGACTTTCCCCACAAGTTATTCGATGGCCTTCGAGCAATCAGGCCCGGGATGGGAGGGTTGGCCAAGGAGGAGAGATTATGTAGACCAGGCCTACATTCTCCAGGCTATGGAGAATGAGAAGCTCTCTCACTGAAACATTATCAAACTTGTAGAGGGCTTTTAGCAGGACAGATGCTGAGAGCCTGTTTCCCTCCCATCCAGCTGGAGTCTAGGACTAGGGGCCAGTGTTGCAGGATAAGGGGTCGGCCATTTTGGACTGACACAAGGAGATATCTCTCTGAGGGTTGCTTATAACCCAGAGAGAAGTGGAGGCTTAGCCAACAAGTTTATTAAAGAGCGCAATGGCCAGGTTTTTGAGGGGGGGTCTAAGGTGATAGGGCAAGAAGGTGGAGTTGAAGTGGATTAGCCATGATCTTACTGAATGGTGGAGCAGGTTAGAGGGTGTACCCCTGCTCCCGATTACGTGCAGAGCCTGCTTTGTGGTCAAGCTCCACAGACATTAAAACCATGGGGTGTCCAAACTCTTCCCCAGTTTACACAGCCCAACGATACCTTCCAGCCATCACGGAGATACTGAGTGAAGGCCCAAAGCCTGCCTCAGAGTTTGATGATCACAGGGAAGGATAAATCTGTGGAAACAGTGTCTAACAGGGGGTAAAGTCACAGGGGAGGGGGGGATGGAGAAAGGTTCATCATTTCTACTCCCCGCTTCCTTCAAAGACGACTTTCCCCACATTGGGATCCCAAACCAGAGATCCAGACCCAAGGTGGCCCAAACTCGATACTGTCTCATTTCCAAAGCAACCACACAGGCTTTGACTAGACATAAATATATATTTTTGAGGATATTCTCCAGGAAAGCAAACAAAGGGCAGCTAGAAAACTGAACATTGGTCAAGTAATACTTCCTTTTAAACAACAACAAAGGGTTTTAATCTAACAGAGTGTTGTAGCCACATGGACTCGGTGGAGATTTAAAGGGCTACACACCCAGCAAAACCAGCAAAACGTCGCCTTCTCCTTTCATTCAAGTTGCTACCCGTCAACCGTCTTCCTTATTTGAGGGGCTTAGCCACAGAGGCGTAAGCCAGCTCGATCTCCTCGTCCTTTGGACAGGTGTGGGCGAACTCCTCACATTCGTAAGCATTCTTAAAGTACCTCCAGATGCCGGTGAACTGCTGAGGGATCTCGAAAGCTCGGTACTTCCGGCACACCACCTGGGGTAGTGGGGGGGGGAAAGAGAGAGAGAGTGGGAGGGGGAGGGAGGAAGGGGGAGAAGGGGGGTGGGGTGATGAGAGACAGAGAGAGAGACAGAGAGAGAGAGACAGAGAGAGAGACAGAGAGAGAGAGACAGAGAGAGACAGAGAGAGAGACAGAGAGAGAGACAGAGAGAGAGACAGAGAGAGAGACAGAGAGAGAGACAGAGAGAGAGAGAGACAGAGAGAGAGACAGAGAGAGAGACAGAGAGAGAGAGACAGAGAGAGAGAGACAGAGAGAGAGAGACAGAGAGAGAGACAGAGAGAGAGAGACAGAGAGAGAGAGACAGAGAGAGAGAGACAGAGAGAGAGACAGAGAGAGAGACAGAGAGAGACAGAGAGAGACAGAGAGAGAGACAGAGAGAGAGACAGAGAGAGAGACAGAGAGAGAGACAGAGAGAGAGACAGAGAGAGAGACAGAGAGATAGAGAGCGTGTGCAGGAGGGAGAGAAAGAGAGCGGGAGAGAGAGAGCGAGAGAGTGGGAGAGAGAGCGAGAGAGCGGGGGAGAGAGAGCGAGAGAGCGGGAGAGAGAGAGCGAGAGAGCGGGAGAGAGAGAGCGAGAGAGCGGGAGAGAGAGAGCGAGAGAGCGGGAGAGAGAGAGCGGGAGAGAGAGAGCGGGAGAGCGGGAGAGAGAGAGCGGGAGAGCGGGAGAGAGAGAGTGAGAGAGCGGGAGAGAGAGAGCGGGAGAGAGAGAGCGAGAGAGAGAGAGCGAGAGAGCAAGAGAGCGGGAGAGAGAGAGCGAGAGAGCAAGAGAGCGGGAGAGAGAGCGAGAGCGGGAGGGGGAGAGAGGGAGAGAGAGAGAGGGAGCGGGAGGGAGAGAGTGAGAGAGAGAGCGGGAGAGAGAGAGAGTGAGAGAGAGAGAGCAGGAGTGAGAGAACGAGAGAGAGAGAGCAGGAGGGAGAGAGAAAGAGAGACCAGGAGGGAGAGAGCGAGAGAGCAGAGAACACATTTTAAAAAAAATCTCTCAACATGATCAGCTCACATACAATGCCATGGCACAGGAGGCGTCCATAGGGACCATTGGGACTCTGAAAGAGTTGTCCAATTAGCCACATGTTCTTCCCCCATCACTAAATCTTTCCATTGCATCAGTGTGTGTGTACCATCTACAAGATGCACTGCAGGAATTCACCAAGGCTCCTTCGACAGCACCTTCCAACCCACAACCACTACCATTTAGAAGGACAAGGGCAGCAGATAGATGGGAACACCAGCACCTGGAAGTTCCCCTCCAAGTCACTCACCATCCTGGCTTGGAAATATATCACAATTCAAATAGCCATTTGGTGGTACAGAACTGGAGTGTTGCTGAGAAAAGACACTTTGTTGAAGCTTTTTGTCCTGCACTCATCAGGACAATCGCAAGAATACCAATGTCAGGGTAAAAAAACAACAATTTATACTGTATGAGAAGAGAGTGCTGATTGGTTGGCAAGTGGGCTCTAATTGGCAGAGGCTTTGCCATGGAGAATGCATCAGTTAAATGGGGACTGACAGTTAACTGCCAAGCATTATTTAAAATTTAAACCAGGCATTGCAACTCCAGTTGGTCAAGGAATTGATCTGAGGAATGAACCAGTGAATGGCTGTCACATAGCTGAAACAGGCGCAATGTGTGTACATGTTCTTTCTGTCTGCAAAGTACAGGGCCCCTGTGTATTAATATAATGTAGCTTCCAGTACATGTAAACACGCCACACTGCAAATGGCTCGGGCCCTATTGACTAGGTTGGAAGCTGAAAAAGGATAATGGCTGCCCCGAGAGAGCATTTTGTGCTGTAAAAAAGGACATTAGTGAAACGGATGGGTTTTTTTACACCAATTGACAATGGTTTATGCAGGTCAGCATTAAACTTTCGATCACAGACTCTGTTGACCAGCTGCTGTGCTGGGATTCGAACCTGGGATACAAGAGTATTAGCCTGGGCCTCGCATCCTCCAAGATGACTAGGCACGAGCAACAAATGCTGGCACTACTAGCTGCAGCAAGTGGGGCTTTGGTCGGGAGCGGTGAAAGCAGATGATTCAATCATAGCTTTGGAAAGGAGATCAGATAAGTACTTGAAAAGGGGAAAATATTGCAGGGAATGGGGAGGGAGTGGAACTACTTGGAAAGATCCTCCAAAAAGAGCCAGCACAGGAGCAATGGGCCGAATGGCCTCTCCGGTGTTTTAAGGCTCCACGATATGCAGAGCGTAACCCGTTTGATCACAGGGCTGTCCCTCGATTCGGGGATGGCTTCCGCTTGCTCAGGGTGGTCAGTTCCTTCCCCGGGTCTTCGTGTGACTGAAGAGGCCGATTCTCAGCCCACAGATGTTTCAGCAGCTGGGCCTGGGCGTTCCCAGGCCCGGCAGTGGGATCCGGAGCACGGGAACCTGCTTCCTTCTTTCTCTCCTTCTCATCATTCAGACGTTGGCCCTTGGAGAATGATGCAGCTTGATGGACAAGTGGTCGCCATTTTGAACGACCGGTAGTTTATCGGGGAGAGGGTGAGGTGGTGGTATTGTCACTGGGCTAGTAATCCAGGGGCCCAGGCTAACGCTCTGGGGACATGGGTTCCAATCCTATCACAGCAGCTGGTGCAATTTCAATTCACTTCCAGATTTCAATCTATAATTGAAAGTGGCCACAAAAATCATTGCTGATTGTTGTATAAATTCGTCTGGTTCACTAATGTCCTTTAGGGAGGGAAATCTGCCCTCCTTACCCGGTCTGGTCTACATGTGACTCCAGACCCACAGCAACGTGGTTGACTCTGAAATGGCCGAGCAAGTCACTCAGTTCTATCATAGAGTTATAGACTTATACAGCACAGAAACAGGCCCTTCGGCCCATCATGCCATGCCAGCCATCAAGCACCTATCTATCCTAATCCCGTTTTCCAGTACTTGGCCCGTAGCCCTGCATGCTGCGGTGTTTCAAGTGCTCATCTAAATACTTCTGAATTGTTGTGAGAGTTTCTGCCTCTACCACCCTCTCAGGCAGTGTGTTCCAGAATCCAACAACCCTCTGGGTGAAAGAAATATTCCTCAAATCCCCACTAAACCTCCTGCCCCTTTACCTTAAATCTATGCCCCCTGGTTATTGACACCTCCGCTAAGGGGAAAAGTTTCTCCCTATCTCCCCTATCTATGCCCCTCATAATCTTGTATACCTCTATCAGGTCCCCCCCTCAGCCATCCCTGCTCTAAGGAAAACAACCCCAGCTCTATCCAGTCTCTCTTCATAGCTGAAACGCTCCAGCCCAGGCAACATCCTGGTGAATCTCCTCTGCACCCTCTCCAGTGCAATCACATCCTTCCTATAGTGTGGCGGCCAGAACTACACACAGTACTCCAGTTGTAACCTAACTAGCATTTTATACAGCTCCAACATACCCTCCCTGCTCTTGTGCTCTATGCCTCGGTTAATAAAGGCAAGTATCCCATATGCCTTCTTAACCACCTTATCTACCTGTGCTGTTGCTTTCAGGGATCTATGGACATGTACACCAAGGTCCCCCTGATCCTCTGTACTTCCTAGGGTCCTACCATTCATTATGTATTCCCTTGCCTTGTTAGTCCTCCCAAAATGCATCACCTCACACTTCTCAGGGTTAAATTCCATTTGCCACTGCTCTGCCCATCTTACCAGCCCATCTATATCATCCTGTAATCCAAGGATTTCCTCCTCACTATTTACCACACCACCAATTGTCGTGTTGAGCTGCTATAGTCTAAAAGGGATGAAACTGGACGGACCACCCGGCATTGACCTAGGCACCGGAAACAACAACAGCAAACTCAGCCCTGTCGACCCTGCAAAGTCCCCCTTACTCACATCTGGGGGCTAGTGCCAAAACTGGGAGAGCTGTCTCTCACAGACTAGACAAGCAACAGCCTGATATAGTCATCCTCACGGAATCATACCTTACAGATAATGTCCCAGACACCACCATCACCATCCCTGGGTATGTCCTGTCCCACCGGCAGGACGGACCCAGCAGAGGTGACGACACAGTGGTATACAGTCAGGAGGGAGTTGCCCTGGGAGCCCTCAACATCGACTCCGGACCCCATGAAGTCTCAAGGCATCAGGTCAAACATGGACAAGGAAACCTCCTGCTGATTACCACCTCCCGCCCTCCCTCAGCTGATGAATCAGTGCTTCTCCATGTTGAACACCACTTGGAGGAAGCACTGAGGGTGGCAGAATGTACTCTGGGTGGGGGATTTCAATGTCTGTCACCAAGAGTGGCTCGGTAGCACCACTACTGACTGAGCTGGCTGAGTCCTAAAGGACATAGCTGCTAGACTGGGTCTGCGGCAGGTGGTGAGGGAACCAACAAGAGGGAAAACATACTTGACCTCATCTTCACAAAATACACAGTCCTTGTGGAGATGAAGTCCCTCCTTCACATTGAGGATACCCTCCATCGTGTTGTGTGGCACTATCACCGTGCTAAATAGGATAGATTTCAAACAGATCTAGCAATTCAAGACTGGGCATCCATGAGGCGCTGTGGGCCATCAGCAGCAGCAGAATTGTACTCGAACACAATCTGTAACCTCATGGCCCAGCATATCCCCCACTCTACCATTACCATCAAGCCAGGGGATCAACCCTGGTTCAATGAAGGGTGCAGGAGGGCATGTCAGGAGCAGCACCAGACATACCTAAAAATGAGGTGTCAACCTGGTGAAGCTGTAACACAGGACTACTTGAGTGCCAAACAGCATAAGCAGCAAGTGATAGACAGAGCTAAGCGATCCCATAACCAACGGATAAGATCTAAGCTCTGCAGTCCTGCCACATCCAGTCCTGAATGGTGGTGGACAATTAAACAACCCACTGGAGGAGGAGGCTCCACAAATATCCCCATCCTCAGTGATGGGGGAGCCCAGCACATCAATACATAAGATAAGGCTGAAGCATTTGCTACAATCTTCAGCCAGAAGTGCCGAGCGGATGATCCATCTCGGCCTCCTCCAGAGGTCCCCAGCATCACAGATGTCAGGCTTCAGCCAATTCGATTCACTCCACGTGATATCAAGAAACAGCTGAAGGCACTGGATGGTGCAAAGACTATGGGCCCTGACAATATTCCGGCAGTAGTACTGAAGACTTGTGCTCCAGAACTTGCCGCACCCCTAGCCAAGCTGTTCCAGTACAGCTACAACACTGGCATCTACCCGGCTGTGTGGAAAATTACCCAGGTATGTCCTGTACACAAAAAGCAGGACAAATCCAACCCAGCCAATTACCATCAGTCTACTCTCGATCAGGGGCAAAATAATGGAAGGGTCATCAACAGTGCTATCAAGCAGCACTTGCTTAGCAATAACCAATGACACCCAGTTTGGGTTCTGCCAGGGCCACTCAGCTCCTGACCTAATTACAGCCTTGGTTTAAACATGGAACAAAAGAGCTGAACTCCCGAGGTGAGGCGAGAGTGACTGCCCTTGACACCAAGGCAGCAGGGTCCTGATGTTAAGGGGAGGTAGCGTAGTGGTATCATCACTGGACTGGTAATCCCAGGGACCCAGGGGAATGCTCTGCGGACCAGGGTTTGAATTCCAACACAGCAGATGGTGGGATTTGAATTTGATATAAAAAGAAAATATGGAATCAAAAGTCTAATGGCAACAAAAACCATTGTCGATTGTTGTAAAAACCCATCTGGTTCACTAATGCCCTTTAGGGAGGGAAATCTGCCCTCCTTACCCGGTCTGGTCTACATGTGACTCCAGACCCACAGCAACGTGGTTAACTCTGAAATGCCCTCTGAACAAGGGATGGGCAATAAATACTGGCCCAGCCAGTCCAGTGACCCCCCCACATCCTATGAATGAATTATTTTTTTTTAACAGTGACCGAGTGTGGCAGTCCGAGTGAAGCCAGGGTCAACGTGAAAACTCTCCACACAAAAAGGGGAATGGTTGTTGGATCATCTCAGATCCAGGACATCACTGCAGGAGTTCCTCAGTATCATTCTCCTTGGAGCAATGGAGATTGGGGGAGGGGGTGGGGGGAGGTTTGATAGAGATTTAGGTAAGGGACAGGTTTGGATAAGGTAGACAATGAAAAACAGTTCCCAGGGGGCTCAGATTTAAGGTTTTGGGCAAGAGATTGGGGGATGGGGTGTGGGAAGGGGCCGGAAGATGGGAGGAAGAATTATTTTTGCGCAGTGAATGGTAATGACCAGGAACTCGCTGCCTGCAAGGGTGCTAAAGTGGAGAGGATGAATGATGTCTAAAGAGAGATGGGGAGGGCACTCGAGGGAAATAAACTTGCAGGGCCACAGGGATAGAGCAGGGGATAGACTGGGACTGACTAGATTGCTCTACAGGGAGACAGCATGGATTCAATGGGCCGAGTGGCCTCATTGGGTGCTGTCATGGCTATGACAACATTCCAGTTCCAAGGGCCCATCAGAAACGGAGGAGTTTTTACCTGGACGATGTGGAGTTTCGGTAAGAGGTTACAGTCAGCCAGTGTCAGCTGATTCCCGTCCAGGAATTTCCTGTTGGAGATAGTCACATCCTCAGCGCTGTTCTCATCAATCTCCTCTGGCACGGGAATGTTCAGATACTCATTCAGCTTCATCAAGGATTTCACCAGACCCTTCTCCAACACTAAAAGTGAGAAAGAAGAATTACTCTAACAGCAGTAATGCCTCCTGCTTCCTTCCCTTTACGCCACTATCAGCACCTTCCTTTGTCTTTAACACTGCCATTACCTTGGTCTCTGTCCATGGCATCTTGGTCAATCTCTCCTTAGCTCCTACCTATCCCTGACCTTCTGTCTTGATCCACCCCCTCTTAAACAGTATCAAATCCATCTCTTTAGCTCTGAAGAAGAGTCAAACAGACTCGAAACGTTAACTCTGTTTCTCTCTCCACAGATGTTGCCAGACCTGCTGAGTTTTCCCAGCATTTTCTGTTTTTATTTCAGAAGCTGGGAATCCTGCAGTGAGTAACTCACCTCCTGACTCCCCAAAGCCTGTCCACCATCTACGAGGCACAAGTCAGGAGTGTGATGGAATACTCCCCACTTGCCTGGATGAGTGCAGCTCCCACAACATTCAAGAAGCTCGACACCGTCCAGGACAAAGCAGCCCCGCTTGATTGGCACCACATCCACAAACATTCACTCCCTCCACCACCGACGCACAGTAGCAGCAGTGTGTACCATCTACAAGATGCACTGCAGGAATTCACCAAGGCTCCTTCGACAGCACCTTCCAAACCCACGACCGCTACCATCTAGAAGGACAAGGGCAGCAGGTAGATGGGAACACCACCACCTGGTAGTTCCCCTCCAAGCCACTCACCATCCAGACTTGGAAATATATCGGCCGTTCCTTCACTGTCACAGGGTCAAAATCCTGGAACTCCCTCCCTAACAGCACTGTGGGTGTACCTACACCACAGGGGACTGCAGCGGTTCAAGAAGGCAGCTCACCCCCACCTTCTCAAGGGGCAATTAGGGATGGGCAATAAATGCTGGCCCACATACCATGAAAGATTAAACTCTCAAACCAACATCGGGTGAACATTATCACATCACTGTTTGTGGGAGTTTGCTGTGCAGAAATTGCATAGGATCAATGGCACAGAAAGAGACCATCAGCTGAGTGGTACATACCAGTTTCTTCTTCACTCAACCCTCCTCCCATCTTTGCTCATCCAAATCCACCATGATAGCGACTCTCTCCCATTGTCTCCCTCCTCAACCCATCAGCACGATTCACCAACAGGACTGGCTGCCTCATTTGCTCTATTGTAACTCTGAGCACAGTAAAAGTTTAATTGACTTAATATGTCAGGCTTACAGTGGGGGGGTTACCTGGAGTACCGTGTGCAGTTTTGGTCCCCTTATCTCAGAAAGGATATTAGTGCCATAGAGGGAGAGCAACGAAGGTTCAGCAGACTTGTTCCAGGGATGGAGGGACTGTCTAATGGAGAGAGATTGGGGAAACTGGGCCGATATTCTCTAGAGTTTCCAAGAATGAGAGGTTATCTCATTGAAACCCACAAAATACTTAAAGGAACAGACAGGGTAGATGCAGGTAAGATGCTTCCCCGGGTCGAGGAGTCTAGAACCAGGGGACACAATTTCAAAATAAGGGGGAAGGCACTGAGGGCCGAGATGAGGAGAATCTTTTTTACTCGGAGGGTGGTGAATCTTTGGAATTCTCTGTGGAAGCTCAGTCATCGAGTATGTTTAAAGTAGAGGTTGACAGATTGCTAAATATCAATAACATAAAGGAATATGGAGATAGTGTGGGGGGAAAAAGGCACTGAAGTGACTGGTCAGCCATGGTCATATTGAATGACGGAGCAGGCTCGATGGGCTGAATGGCCTACTGTTACCTTCCTACGGTCTGGGGCGGGTAAAGCGAAGCAATGAAGTCAATTTAAACCTAACCGTGCCAGACAGCATCACACTGAGTCAGATAGGCCCCAGGCTCAGGGTCACTTCATTCCCAGAGGCCCAAGTTACAATCTCGGGGGTGGGGGAGGGTTTTATAACCAAACCTGCCCAATGAAAGATTGACTGTATGGGGGTGGGGGGAGGCGGGAGTCTTTCTGGTTTAACACCCAGCCCAAAGTTACCCACCCCTGCGATTCTCCTCCAGCCCCTCACAAGCCTCAGAGAGACCTGCGCTGCTCCAATTCCGGCCTCCTGTGCTTCCCCAGTTTTAAGCGCTGCACCATGGGTGGCCTCCCTACACTTCTCCACCTCTCCACCTCGCTTTCCTTCTTTAACAGGCCCCTTAAATCCTACCTCTGAGCAAGCCTTTGGCCGCCTGACCACATTCTACAATGCTCCTGTGCAGCCCCTTGGGACACCTCGTGGTGTTTGAGGAGCTGGGGAGAGGAGTTATCGTTGCTGCTCTCTACGGAGGACAGGGACAGAGGTGGATATTTCATCCCCTCCCACAATAGTCCCAGCCAGAGAGCCGGTTTAAAGGAAGACCCCTCCCCACCTCAACTATTTGAGTGGGGTGAGGGGGGGTGATCAGGCCATGATTAAGGAGGGACCCAGCCCCCAAATAAAGTGGGGCGAGTTTGGTGTGACTAATCCCACCCTGTCAGTAATCTCGCCCTCTCCCATCAGGCACAGGCAGATCCAAAGGTCCAATAGCAGCACCAGAGTAGATCTTACCTCTCCCTCAGAGCCAGCTGGGACCACGCTCTCCTTGCTTGTTATTTTTTTAAAAAATAAAATAAAATCAGGCCCATTTAGTTTCATTTCCCAATAGTTCAAGCCACCCGTGTGTCAGCCTCTCTCAGTGTTTTTTCCTACACATTAGCTCATCCACCCACCCGACCACACCCAGTATGGAAGTGTGACTGGGTGTTCACAGCACAGGGGGCAGGGTCCTGAGCCCAACAGCTCCCTGGCGCTGGTTTACACTCTGAACAATCCAATTCCCTCCGCTCTCCATCTCATCCCCCACCTCTCTCACACGCTCATAAAAACGAAAGGCTTGCACTTAATGCAGCACCTCTCACAGTCTCCGGACCGCTCAAAAGTGCTTCACAGACAATGCTGCACTTTTCCCGAGAGATCCTCAATGCAGGAAATAAAGGGAACTTTATCTATCACAAATGACAATGTGGGGATGACAGGTTAGTCTGTTTGTCTCACCTTTTCCCCTCTTTGCTATCGCTCTTTATTCCGTCATGGGATGGGGGCATTGCTGGAGGGGGAGGTGATGGCGGAGTGGTATTGTCACTGGGCTAGTCATCCAGAGACTCAGGGTAATGCTCTGGGGACCGGGGTTCGAATCCCACCAGGGCAGATGGTGGAATTTGAAATCTGGAATTGAAAGTCCAAGACCACGAACCCATTGCCGATTGTCATAAAAACCCATCTGGTTCACTAATGCCCTTTAGGGAAGGAAATCTGCCCTCCTTGCCCGGTCTGGCCTACATGTAGTTGACTTTTAACTGCCCTGTGAATTGGCCCAGTAAGCTCCCCAGTTGTGTCAAACTGCTAAAAAGTCAATGAAAAGGAACATGGGTGTCCCTACACCACACGGACAAAACCCTGGAACTCCCTCCCTAACAGCGCTGTGGGTGTACCTACACCACACGGACAAAACCCTGGAACTCCCTCCCTAACAGCACTGTGGGTGTACCTACACCACACGGACAAAACCCTGGAACTCCCTCCCTAACAGCGCTGTGGGTATACCTACACCACATGGACAAAACCCTGGAACTCCCTCCCTAACAGCACCGTGGGTGTCCCTACACCACAGGGACAAAACCCTGGAACTCCCTCTCTAACAGCACCGTGGGTGTACCTACACCACATGGACAAAACCCTGGAACTCCCTCCCTAACAGCGCTGTGGGTGTACCTACACCACACGGACAAAACCCTGGAACTCCCTCCCTAACAGCACTGTGGGTGTACCTACACCACACGGACAAAACCCTGGAACTCCCTCCCTAACAGCGCTGTGGGTATACCTACACCACATGGACAAAACCCTGGAACTCCCTCCCTAACAGCACCGTGGGTGTACCTACACCACAGGGACAAAACCCTGGAACTCCCTCCCTAACAGCACTGTGGGTGTCCCTACACCACAGGGACAAAACCCTGGAACTCCCTCCCTAACAGCACCGTGGGTATACCTACACCACATGGACAAAATCCTGGAACTCCCTCCCTAACAGCACTGTG